>NW_024412135.1:0-8615 GCF_016920715.1 Anopheles arabiensis
GAAGGATTTATTTGAAGAGTAGAAAAATTAGGTCTACATTCCTCATACATTTTCCAACATGATAACGACCCAAAGCATACAGCCTTGAATACCACGCTGTGGTTGCTTTATAATTTCGAAGCAATTAAGCTCCCTATCTCAAAGTCGGACATTCATCCAATCGAGCATTTGTGGAAGATATTTGATATTTGTTTATTAAATTCAACGGCTCTTTTGTGGCCCTCTCGAAGCGGGGTTACAAGTAAGATAAACAACACTTTAGATTAGAACCTAAGCGCCGTAAAAAAATAGTACAAAGTAGACCGCACGGCACGAATACAGTTCAAAACCGCGGCGCGCGACATGCCAGGTTCATGACGATCACAAATGACATTAAATTCACGTCAAATACGCATTGAAAAGGGATCAAGTGGCAAAACGTCAAGCATCGACCTGGCATGGAGAGATCGCGAAGGGGCGTAAAAATTCAACCCGGAAAGTAGCATCGGCGAGTCAAAGTCTGTTTGATGCAGGACTGCTGATTGTCCAGCAATCTCTGGGCGTTGCAATTGCGTTGCTTCTGTGACTCGAGGCCACAGCAGCGCACAGGGACCGTCATTTCACTTCAAAAAATCTAAAAACGCTCAAAAAGACGAATACTTTTTAAGCGCCCTTTCTATGTGTTTTTTAGTTTTAGGTTTAGTTTTGTTATGGAACTACGAAAATGTTTAATTTTGGACGATGCCATAAAACGTAGAACCGCAGACAAGAGATTCTCGTCGGGCCGGGTCGTGTCGGAATACAGCTTTCGATTTTTATGGGATTTGACAGTTGGCGTTAACGGATTTATGGCATCGTCCGAGTCTCCCCGTACGTGTAGCTTGGCCATTACCCCTGTTTACATTGGCCCTCTTGAACCTTTCGAAACTGAACTAATGGATTACCGCAAGTGGTGGAAACTGTTCTATCGAACCCATCGAACCTTTGACAGTAAATGTCAAAGCTAGAAAACGGCTTTTTTACACTATTGTAAACAATATGGACTGCTCAAGGAAGTATCATCGTTTGGATTGTTTTTCTTTTAATTTCTTTTTAAAATGTGTTTTACGTGAAATGAGCGATTTGATGTGCAAATAATCCATAGTCTCAACTTAATTCGAATATCAATATCAATAACAATGGAGAAGAGAGGATGTATCGATAAACCTACAAAAATCATATAAAACGAAAAAAGAGATAAGCGTAAGTGATGTATGTTATATTAGTGTTGCTTGTGTTAAAACATAATTTACATTCACCATTACTACTGTTGCGGTGGTTTCGCTAACATTGGCTGTAAAAATCTAAATGAATCCAAATCCAGTGTAAAATCTAAATAAATAGCGTAAGCGATAGGTAAAAGAGAAAAAGCGGAAAGGAGAAAGGAGAAATTTAACGAAAGATAGGATGATAAAAGATTACAGGATAAAGCGCTGGGGCTTTTCTCTGACTAACCGCGAGAGGAAACAGAAGTTTTTTACTTTATCCTAACATTATACGCCAATTTACGCGTTATAATAAAGACTGTAAAATTATCTGATTCCGATCGTGTTTTGATCAGTTGCTCAACACTACACAACAACTACACATTTTCTTTTAAGTATTTTTTATCCGTTGAACTATACCTCGAGCTCATCTCAATCGTTCAAAGCAAACCGTTGCTGTGGAACAAAGCTGAATCAATTACAAAAACAATGTTCGACAAGAACTTGAATGGATGTCCGTAAGATCGGAAATGGGTTTGGATGTGACATCTATAAACACCTAATGGACAAATTTAAGCGCACAATATAGGAAAAATAGAACGAAAGTTATGCAATCACGTCAAACTGGAGCAGGTAAAACGATACCTTTTGATAATCCATACTGCCAAATTCGTAAAAAAAATCTACAATTTTAGCCGCACATTTGCGTATGAAGCGATGAACTTTCTGGGTGAAATTCTAGACGTAGGGAAACAATTTATTCGGTAAGCTAATTTGAATATTATATTTTATGTTTTTAGAACTTAACACGTACGCCTGATTACGTGTTAATCATGAGTTCAAGCTCGTATGGGAGCGGTGAGTGAACTAAAACTAACGATGTGCATTCAGTTTTCGGTGTATATGGTTGCTCTAACCCAGTGTTCTCCAATCGTTTTAGCATCACCACTGTGATTTTTGAATACATTTTCCGTGACCCACATTAATTGAGGACATATGTTTTGTAGACTACGGACATTAGATCACAGACTCTGCTCGATATATTCATATATCTATATAATATATATTTTGTATAAATATTATTTTAAATGCGTGTGCTTCACATGTCGATCAGGCAAGAATTGTTAAAATTAATCCATCGCTGTTGTTGCTAAGCTTGTGTAAAAACGCTGAATAACCGTTTCTGGTTGACGATTGGCTGGAAAAGTGTGCTTTTTCCTTAATTGGCGATAAACTACGCAGCTTCTTTCAGCTGGTCGCGTGCGCGGCTGTGTCAGCAACTGTTTCTGTAGGAACAGTTTTGTCATCCTTCGGCGTTGTGCAACTTGGATCGAAGTGGAAATACACATAAGTTGGCTTTCCTACTTTCAGTTACCAACAAGTCTCAGGGCGTGCCTGCCATGCGCGTAATAAAAATTATCTCTCTTTTGTTAGCCTTCTCACGATAAAGCACGTTGTCGTGACATGACCCGGTCAACAATCATTGTCCAGGAAGCTTTACAGCCAAGCTACACGTACCGGACGAGATTGTCGCCGTCAACCAATACACTGCTTCCCAGTTGCGCCCTATCACGGGCTGTTGGATTTGTAACAAATATCCGCCTGCAGATATGCAACCTGCAGGACTACCAATCGAAGCGAAAATTAACATCATGGCAGATTACCACTGTTCCATCGATAAGGAGCCATGATGTAATTTGTAACCTTGTAATCAAATGTAACAATCGCTAGAAGCGCATGTCTGTGTTTAGTCCATAGGATGCGCAGAAATAAATCCAAATGAGATTAGAGAGAAAAGGCAAATTGTTCGGAGTCGAAATTTATTTCATATCCTCAACTCGACACAGCCCTAGAATCCTTCGGTAGTCCTTGGCGGGTAGCTACAGCTGGACACTCTTGGGCGCTCTCTGGCGCAGTTGGTCAATTTGCTTCCCCCCTTGGCCCCTCCTCACCCTCTCACCTTGACTCGATCAGTTCGGCATAGTCCAACGATCAGTCGCTTCCTCTCCTTTTCCCACCCTTGACTCGATCAGTTCGGCATAGTCCAACGATCAGTCGCTTCCTCTCCTTTTCCCACCCTCGACCTGATCAGTTCGGCAGTCCAACGATCAGTCGCTTCCTCCCCTCCCTCGACCTGGTTAGTTCGGCGTCCAACAACCAGTCAGGTTTTATTCCTTCCCTTTCCTGAGGCAATTCCGGTCGAATTTTTCACCGGTTTGTTCCTCCTTCCCCTTCCTCCATCCTTGGCCAAGTCGCGGTGGCAGTTGCACCCTCTGCCGCCCCCTCCCCCCATTTGGTCCTTCGAACCAGATCAAGACAGTGGTTCTACGTCGCGTGTGTGAGTGCGTATCAGCTCACACAATACCTAAGTGCGTATCATCTAGGTAGCTTTCTTCGCGTGCGTGTGTAAGTGCGTATCAGCTTACGATGCAACCAAAGAGCAGTGCAGTGCAAGCGCGGGTAAAGCAGACAATTCACGTGTGTGTAGAGTGCTTTGCAAATTACGTTTACTTTACTTAGGTGCGTATCAGCCTAAGTGAATTTCCGTGCGCATGTGTAAGTGCACATCAGCTTACACGATCCTACAAAAATCAGTGCTGTGAAGTGCAAGTCAGCCGGTCTCGTAGTACAGTCGTCAACTCGTACGACTTAACAACATGCCCGTCATGGGTTCAATCCCCAAATAGACCGCGCCGCCATACGTAGGACTGACTATCCTGCTATGGGGAATCAATTAGTCACTGAAAGCCAAGCCCACAAGTGAACAGGCAGGCCTTGACCGACATCGGTTGTTGAGCCAAAGAAGAAGAAGTGCAAGTGTAGGTAGTTCGCGAGTACAAGTGCGTATCAGCTTGTACTAATTTACCAATATTAACATTTGCAAGTTGCAAAGAACGTTGCTTTTCATACCCGCCACCGTGAACGCGAATTGCTTTCCGAGAAACAATTAGTGAAAACTGCGCTCGAATTCAGTGTACAACCCTACTCCACGAGTGAACATTAACATTAAAGCAATAATTCTTGCGAAGTTGGTTAGTGCTTGTTCCTGCTTGTTCCTGTTGTTTCTGCCTGATCCTGTTTACTCCTGCTTGTTCTCTTGTTCCCGCTTGTTCCTGTGTTCCTGCTTGGTGCTGTCGGATGCTGTTGGTGCATTACGGCCCGTTCCTGTATTTTCTGTGTTCCTGCTAGATTCCGGGAAGCGGACCATCAAGACGTCAGCATCCCCTCGGTTGGTGAGTATAGCAAGTCACAGGTAAGCAAGGGTGTAGGGGCAAGTGAAGCAATTTTTTACCAGCCACCACAATGCCAGTCACACCATTACCGCAACCGAATAAGAAGGGGAACATGAGGACGATGTGGATGAGTTTGCCGGCTTCGTCGATGACGTGTTATCGAAAACCACTTTAATGCAGACACTGCAAGAACAAAAATGCAAATGGTGATCGAACAACTCGAAGACGAACTAAACGAATTCGTCACAAACCGTCTGCATCAATTGTTCCTGCCGTGAAACTTTGAACAATTGTATGATAGAAAAAATTATACTAATGAAGACAAGCAACGCGAGCGATATTACTCTCATCTATAACAATGTTCAACCAGCTTCAGTTATAGTGCAGCAATATCCGCTTCCTGCATCGCTTCCTTCTTTTAACGGGAATTATGAAGCCTGGCCAAAATTCAAGGCAATGTTTCTTGATATAATAAAAAGAAGCAGTGACAGTGATGCTGTCAAGATCCATCATTTAGATAAAGCGCTAGTGGGCCAAGCAGCAGGCACATTAAATGCACATTTAACAACAACTATTACATTCGATCAAGCTTGGAAATTTGTCGAAGCCCGTTTGACAACCCAAGAGTAATAGTGGACGAACTCATTAAGGGACTGCTCAACATGCCACACGTTCGCAGTGAATCTGCAAAGGAATTACGCAGTCTCCTTAAAATGTGCACACACTATATTAATGGGTTGAAAAATATGAACAAGGCACCTGATACACTAAGCAAGTTGATAATTAACTACCTGTTAACATCACGATTTGATCCTGAAACACGCAAATTATGGGAAAGAACACTTCCTCACCATGACTTTCCAGACCTTGACAATACATTAAGTTTTCTCACCACTCAATGTGAAGTGCTGGAAAGATGCAAACCTGAGAACCACTACAAAGGCAATAAAGAGACTCGGGCACACGTTGCCGTACCAGCGCAACACACCAGTATCTTCAGCCTTCTCCGCCTGTGAGCTATGCTCAGAACGCCATTGGCTGGATAAATGTCCAGTATTTATTGGGCTATCTGTTCACGAAAAATAAATCGTGTTCAACAATTAGCACGGTGCGAAAATTGCCTTGGAAAAAATCACGCGGCAAACAGATGCAAGTCGAAATATACATGTCGCAAATGCAAGCAAAGGCATCACACTCTGTTGCATAAAGAGCCTGTACATCCAACTACATCTACAACGATCAGCATGCAAAACACCACAACACAGCCAACTGTTTTGCTCGCCACTGCTGTTGTTTATGTAGAAGACAAAACAGGAAAAACACATCCAGCTAGAGCACTTTTAGATAGCGGTTCGCAATCTAATTTCATTTCGAGCCATTTGGCTCAATTATTAAACATTAAAAAACATCAGTAGAAATACCAGTGATTGGTATAGGAGGCAGCATCGATAGCTTTGTGCGAAGCAAAGTCCGCACTACAATACACTCCCGTTGCACTAATTATAAAACAACAACAGAACTTTTAGTGCTAAAAAACCCGCTGCTAATCTGCCTTGTAACAATGTCAATTTCAATCAGAATCTATTACCATCAGCCATCACGCTTGCAGATCCTAATTTCTATTGTTCAGGAAAAATTGATATTATACTGGGTGCCGAGCATTTCGCTGAAATCATTAAGGGTGGTCGCTTGAAAATCAACGACGTACTTCCTTCCCTTCAAGAGTCCGAACTAGGATGGTTGGTTAGCGGAAAGGTGGCATCAACAAATGTGTCCACACCTATTATGAGTGCAGTATGCATAACACCCATAGAACAGCTTATGGCAAAATTCTTTGAAGTAGAAGAACTATCGGCAACCAGCTCCGGCTGGAGTGAAGAAGAAACACATTGCGAGACTTCATTTTTGGATAGCACAACGCGTGACGAACAAGGTCGCTATGTTGTTCGACTACCAGTAAAGTCAGACATAGCGCATGCTTTGGGTGACTCAAAATCGATGGCCCTTCGTAGATTTCTTTCCCTTGAACGTAGACTGCAGCGCGAACCAGAGACACGAGCAGCTTATGTTCAATTTATGACCGAATACGAACAACTTGGTCATATGAGTCCTGTCGAACATGAAATTGTATCACACCAGGTGGAATATTACATCCCACATCATCCAGTGTTCAAAGCTGAAAGCACGACAACGAAATGCAGAGTAGTGTTCGATGCGTCTGCCAAAACCACCTCAGGCTATTCTCTAAATGATGCGTTAATGGTTGGACCAACCATTCAACAGGAATCGTTTACAATCTTACTACGTTTTCGTTCCTATATCATTGCAGCCATCGCTGATGTAGAAAAAATGTACAGGCAAGTGTGGGTACACCCTGAAGATCGCCCACTGCAACGTATATTTTGGAGAGATTCTCCAAATCAGCCAATTCTAACTTTTCAACTGAACACCGTCACCTACGGAACAGCATCAGCTCCATTCCTTGCTGTAAGAGCATTGAAACAGATAATAATTGATCATGGGAAAGAATTTCCAAAAGCGGCAGAAAGAATGGACGACTTCTATGTGGACGATTTTATTTCCGGAGCTGATTCGATTACTGATGTACAACAATTGTACAATGAAGCAACAACACTGTTGGCAAAGGAGGATTCACCCTCAGAAAATGGTGTTCAAACGATCCTGAAGCGCTGATTGAAATCGGCAACATAAAAAATGTCACAATGCCTGCGGACGACGTCAATGGACATGTGACTACCCTAGGACTTATTGGCGACCCCGTGCGGACACTTTTAGCATAAAGGTGCACATTCCTGAAACCATTCATCACCTATCAAAACGATTCGTTCTTTCTTCAATTGCTAAAATTTATGACCCATTAGGCCTCATCGATCCTGTAAAGGCATTGGCAAAACAAATAATGCAGCAGATTTGGGAGCTAAAGAAAACAGATGGGAAGAACTGGGATTGGGATGATGAACTTCCGTCGGATCTACAACAAGCTTGGATTCACTTTCAACAACACCTTGAACCTCTTCGTAACCTTCAGATTCCTCAGTAGCTGTCCATAGATCCATTCATAATGTTCAATTACATGTTTTTGTGACGCTTCAGAAAAGGGTATGGCGCCTGTTGTTACATCCGTGACGACAACGATGAAGAAAACATCACTTCACAACTATTGACTTCTAAGTCAAAAATAGCTCCACTTAGCCAAAAACTAACTATTGCCCAACTAGAGCTATGCGCAGCAAAGTTAGGCAGCGATCTATTTGCGAAAGTAAGGGAAGCAATTCCATTTTCGAATGTTTATTTTGGACCGATTCAATGATAGTTTATCACTGGTTACAATCTCCACCACAGAGCTGGAAAACTTTTGTCGCAAATCGTGTCTCTCACATACAAAAGGTGACCAAAGGATTTTCCTGGCGACACATTCCAGGATGCGACAATCCGGCAGATTTAGTTTCTCGCGGTTGCTTTGGTTCTGAATTAATCAACGACATAAAATGGTGGCAGGGTCAACCTGGCTACCATGCTCAGAAAATGTTTGGCCATTAACTCCTACGGTACAAGAAAACGTCGATGCTGAACAACAAAGACGATCGCAACCCGTACTAGCTCACGTAGCAGTTGAGCCACCAGTGCATGAATTATTCACTAAATACTCATCTTTATTTACCCTTAGACGCATGATTGGCTACTGGATTCAGTATTACAAAATACTTCGCAAGCAAATTCCTCCCAGCAAGCTTCTATCAGTGCAAAGCATAATAGAAGCTGATTTATATTTATGTCGTCTAGTACAAGAAACCCACTTCAAGGCAGAACTGAAAGCATTGAAGGCAGGACTCTCAGTACCGCCATCGTCCTGCATGAAATGGTTTAATCCTATCATATCTTCTGATGGCCTCATTCGTGTCGGAGGTCGACTCACATTCGATTCTCCCGAAACCGAAAAACATCCAAAATTCTACAAAGCAAACATCCCTACTCAGTGTTGCTAGCCAATTATTATCATCTCAAATATTTCCATGCTGGACCACAGCACATGCTAAATACAATTCGGCAACAATACTGGATCATCGGTGGCAGAAATTTGGTAAAAAGCGTGTTTATCACCAATGCTTAACTTGCTTCCGAGCTAAACCCAAGATGC
>NW_024412136.1:0-4247 GCF_016920715.1 Anopheles arabiensis
AAGAATTTTTCCTTTCTAATGGTGCAAAAACTACGTCTCTAGCTCTTGTTTTCAAAAGTTATGGCCGTTTTAAAGTTAGACGTTTTTGCTTCAAAATAGCTATTTCACCCACCCCTGTGGTTATGGATGAAATTTTGACCCAAAAACAAAATTTTCCGAATTTCGACCAAGCAACATCGGTTTTAAGAAATATTTCCTTTCTAATGGTGCAAAAACTACGTCTCTAGCTCTTTTTTTCAAAAGTTATGGCCGTTTAAAGTTAGACGTTTTTTTGCTTCAAAATAGCTGTTTCACCCACCCCTGTGGTTATGGATGAAATTTTGACCCAAAAACAAAATTTTCCGAATTTCGACCAAGCAACATTGGTTTTAGAGGAATCTTTTTCCTTTCTAATGGTGCAAAAACTACGTCTCTAGCTCTTGTTTTTCAAAAGTTATGGCCTTTTAAAGTTAGACGTTTTTGCTTCAAAATAGCTATTTCACCCACCCCTGGTTATGGATGAAATTTTGACCCAAAACAAAATTTTCAATTTCGACCAAGCAACATTGGTTTTAGAAATACATTTCCTTTCTAATGGTGCAAAAACTACGTCTCTAGCTCTTGTTTTCAAAAGTTATGGCCGTTTAAAGTTAGACGTTTTGCTTCAAAATAGCTATTTCACCCACCCTGTGGTTATGGATGAAATTTTGACCAAAAACAAAATTTTCAATTTCGACCAAGCAACATTGGTTTTAGAGGAATACATTTCCTTTCTAATGGTGCAAAAACTACGTCTCTAGCTCTTGTTTTTCAAAAGTTATGGCCGTTTAAAGTTAGACGTTTTTGCTTCAAAATAGCTATTTACCCACCCTGGTTATGGATGAAATTTTGACCCAAAAACAAAATTTTCAATTTCGACCAAGCAACATCGGTTTTAGAATAAATTTCCTTTCTAATGGTGCAAAAACTACGTCTCTAGCTCTTGTTTTCAAAGTTATGGCCTTTTAAAGTTAGACGTTTTTGCTTCAAAATAGCTCTTTACCCACCCTGTGGTTATGGATGAAATTTTGACCCAAAAACAAAATTTTCCGAATTTCGACCAAGCAACATTGGTTTAGAGGAATCTTTTTCCTTTCTAATGGTGCAAAAACTACGTCTCTAGCTCTTGTTTTTCAAAAGTTATGGCCTTTTAAAGTTAGACGTTTTTGCTTCAAAATAGCTATTTCACCCACCCTGTGGTTATGGATGAAATTTTGACCCAAAAACAAAATTTTCGAATTTCGACCAAGCAACATCGGTTTTAGAGATAATTTCGCTTTCTATTGGTGCAAAACTACGTCTCTAGCTCTTGTTTTTCAAAAGTTATGGCCGTTTAAAGTTAGACGTTTTGCTTCAAAATAGCTATTTCACCCACCCCTGGTTATGGATGAAATTTTGACCCAAAAACAAAATTTTCCGATTTCGACCAAGCAACATCGGTTTTAGGAATACATTTCCTTTCTAATGGTGCAAAACTACGTCTCTAGCTCTTGTTTTCAAAAGTTATGGCCGTTTAAAGTTAGACGTTTTGCTTCAAAATAGCTATTTCACCCACCCTGTGGTTATGGATGAAATTTTGACCCAAAAACAAAATTTTCGAATTTCGACCAAGCAACATCGGTTTAGAGGAATACATTTCCTTTCTAATGGTGCAAAAACTACGTCTCTAGCTCTTGTTTTCAAAAGTTATGGCCGTTTAAAGTTAGACGTTTTGCTTCAAAATAGCTATTTCACCCACCCTGTGGTTATGGATGAAATTTTGACCCAAAAACAAAATTTTCGATATCGACCAAGCAACATTGGTTTTAGAGGAATCTTTTCCTTTCTAATGGTGCAAAAACTACGTCTCTAGCTCTTGTTTTTCAAAAGTTTTTGCCTTTTAAAGTTAGACGTTTTTGCTTCAAAATAGCTATTTCACCCACCCCTGTGGTTATGGATGAAATTTTGACCCAAAAACAAAATTTTCCGAATTTCGACCAAGCAACATCGGTTTTAGAGGAATACATTTCCTTTCTAATGGTGCAAAAACTACGTCTCTAGCTCTTGTTTTTCAAAAGTTATGGCCGTTTAAAGTTAGACGTTTTTGCTTCAAAATAGCTATTTCACCCACCCTGTGGTTATGGATGAAATTTTGACCCAAAACAAAATTTTCGAATTTCGACCAAGCAACATCGGTTTTAGAGGAATAAATTTCCTTTCTAATGGTGCAAAAACTACGTCTCTAGCTCTTGTTTTTCAAAAGTTATGGCCTTTTAAAGTTAGACGTTTTGCTTCAAAATAGCTATTTCACCCACCCTGTGGTTATGGATGAAATTTTGACCCAAACACAAAATTTTCCGAATTTCGACCAAGCAACATCGGTTTTAGAGGAATAAATTTCCTTTCTAATGGTGCAAAAACTACGTCTCTAGCTCTTGTTTTTCAAAAGTTATGGCCGTTTAAAGTTAGACGTTTTTGCTTCAAAATAGCTATTTCACCCACCCCTGTGGTTATGGATGAAACGACCCAAAAACAAAATTTTTCAATTTCGACCAAGCAACATTGGTTTTAGAGGAATACATTTCCTTTCTAATGGTGCAAAAACTAGGTCTCTAGCTCTTGTTGTTCAAAAGTTATGGCCGTTTAAAGTTAGACGTTTTTGCTTCAATATAGCTATTTCACCCACCCCTGGTTATGGATGAAATTTTGACCCAAAAACAAAATTTTCCGACTTTCGACCAAGCAACATTGGTTTTAGAAGAATAAATTTCCTTTCTAATGGTGCAAAAACTACGTCTCTAGCTCTTGTTTTTCAAAAGTTATGGCCGTTTAAAGTTAGACGTTTTTGCTTCAAAATAGCTATTTCACCCACCCTGTGGTTATGGATGAAATTTTGACCCAAAAACAAAATTTTCGAATTTCGACCAAGCAACATTGGTTTTATGAGGAATCTTTTCCTTTCTAATGGTGCAAAAACTACGTCTCTAGCTCTTGTTTTTCAAAAGTTATGGCCGTTTAAAGTAAGACTGTGTTTATGGATGAAATTTTGACCCAAAAACCAAATTTTCAAATTTCGACCAAGCAACATCGGTTTAGAGGAATCATTTCCTTTCTAATGGTGCAAAAACTACGTCTCTAGCTCTTGTTTTTCAAAAGTTATGGCCGTTTAAAGTTAGACGTTTTTGCTTCAAAATAGCTATTTCACCCACCCTGTGTTATGGATGAAATTTTGACCCAAAAACAAAATTTTCCGAATTTCGACCAAGGCAACATCGGTTTTAGAGGAATACATTTCCTTTCTAATGGTGCAAAAACTACGTCTCTAGCTCTTGTTTTCAAAGTTATGGCCGTTTAAAGTTAGACGTTTTTGCTTCAAAATAGCTATTTCACCCACCCCTGTGGTTATGGATGAAATTTTGACCCAAAACAAAATTTTCCGAATTTCGACCAAGCAACATCGGTTTTAGAGGAATACATTTCCTTTCTAATGGTGCAAAAACTCTCTAGCTCTTGTTTTTCAAAAGTTATGGCCGTTTAAAGTTAGACGTGCTGTTTATGGATGAAATTTTGACCCAAAAACAAAATTTTCAATTTCGACCAAGCAACATCGGTTTTAGAGGAATACATTTCCTTTCTAATGGTGCAAAACTACGTCTCTAGCTCTTGTTTTTCAAAAGTTATGGCCGTTTAAAGTTAGACGTTTTTGCTTCAAAATAGCTATTTCACCCACCCTGTGGTTATGGATGAAATTTTGACCCAAAAACAAAATTTTCCGAATTTCGACCAAGCAACATTGGTTTTAGAGGAATCTTTTTCCTTTCTAATGGTGCAAAAACTACGTCTCTAGCTCTTGTTTTTCAAAAGTTATGGCCTTTTTAAGTTAGACGTTTTGCTTCAAAATAGCTATTTCACCCACCCTGTGGTTATGGATGAAATTTTGACCCAAAAACAAAATTTTCAATTTCGACCAAGCAACATTGGTTTTAGAGGAATACATTTCCTTTCTAATGGTGCAAAAACTACGTCTCTAGCTCTTGTTTTTCAAAAGTTATGGCCGTTTAAAGTTAGACGTTTTTGCTTCAAAATAGCTATTTCACCCACCCCTGTGGTTATGGATGAAATTTTGACCCAAAAACAAAAATTTTCGAATTTCGACCAAGCAACATTGGTTTTAGAGAATACTTTAACCTTTCTAATGGTGCAAAAACTACGTCTCTAGCTCTTGTTTTCAAAAGTTATGGCCGTTTAAA
>NW_024412137.1:0-3657 GCF_016920715.1 Anopheles arabiensis
GAAGCCCCAAATGACATAAGAACGATAATGGATGACCTTGCATTTTCGTCAAAATTTCAACCATGGCCATAGGGACGGGTGAAAAAGCTCAAGTGATGTAGTTGGATGTTCCTTCAAATGGCCATAACTTCGTAGCCATGTGTCCTAGCGTGATGATTAAGACAGTTTTGGAAAGGTATTGAAGTGGTCTACAAGATCTGTACATAGGTTAAAAGATCAAAGTCACTTTTAGTGTAGTAAATGGCCTCTGAATGCATTGTACTCGGGAAAACCTGTCAATTTGAGCATGTGTTTAAAGGGTAATATGACCCATTATGAAACTTTTTCATCGCCAAGATCCTTGTTATTGTGTCCCAGGGCTTTGGTTTGCTTATTCATGAAGCCCCAATGACATAAGAACGATAATGGATGACCTTGCATTTTCGTCAAAATTTCAACCATGGCCATAGGGACGGGTGAAAAGCTCAAGTGATGTAGTTGGATGTTCCTTCAAATGGCCATAACTGTAGCCATGTGTCCTAGCGTGATGATTAAGACAGTTTTGAAAGGTATTGAAGTGGTCTACAAGATCTGTACATAGGTTTAAAGATCAAAGTCACTTTAAGCTGTAGTAAATGGCCTCTGAATGCATTGTACTGGAAACCTGTCAATTTGAGCATGTGTTTAAAGGGTAATATGACCCATTATGAAACTTTTTCATCGCCAAGATCCTTGTTATTGTGTCCCAGGGCTTTGGTTTGCTTATTCATGAAGCCCCAATGACATAAGAACGATAATGGATGACCTTGCATTTTCGTCAAAATTTCAACCATGGCCATAGGGACGGTGAGAAAGCTCAAGTGATGTAGTTGGATGTTCCTTCAAATGGCCATAACTTCGTAGCCATGTGTCCTAGCGTGATGATTAAGACAGTTTTGGAAAGGTATTGAAGTGGTCTACAAGATCTGTACATAGGTTTAAGATCAAAGTCACTTTTAGTGTAGTAAATGGCCTCTGAATGCATTGTACTCGGGAAACCCTGTCAATTTGAGCATGTGTTTAAAGGGTAATATGACCCATTATGAAACTTTTTCATCGCCAAGATCCTTGTTATTGTGTCCCAGGGCTTTGGTTTGCTTATTCATGAAGCCCCAATGACATAAGAACGATAATGGATGACCTTGCATTTTCGTCAAAATTTCAACCATGGCCATAGGGACGGGTGAAAGCTCAAGTGATGTAGTTGGATGTTCCTTCAAATGGCCATAACTTCGTAGCCATGTGTCCTAGCGTGATGATTAAGACAGTGGTATTGAAGTGGTCTACAAGATCTGTACATAGGTTTAAAGATCAAAGTCACTTTTAGTGTAGTAAATGGCCTCTGAATGCATTGTACTCGGGAAACCCTGTCAATTTGAGCATGTGTTTAAAGGGTAAAATGACCCATTATGAAACTTTTTCATCGCCAAGATCCTTGTTATTGTGTCCCAGGGCTTTGGTTTGCTTATTCATGAAGCCCCAATGACATAAGAACGATAATGGATGACCTTGCATTTTCGTCAAAATTTCAACCATGGCCATAGGGACGGGTGAAAAGCTCAAGTGATGTAGTTGGATGTTCCTTCAAATGGCCATAACTTCGTAGCCATGTGTCCTAGCGTGATGATTAAGACAGTTTTGGAAAGGTATTGAAGTGGTCTACAAGATCTGTACATAGGTTAAAAGATCAAAGTCACTTTTAGTGTAGTAAATGGCCTCTGAATGCATTGTACTCAGGAAAACCTGTCAATTTGAGCATGTGTTTAAAGGGTAAATGACCCATTATGAAACTTTTCATCGCCAAGATCCTTGTTATTGTGTCCCAGGGCTTTGGTTTGCTTATTCATGAAGCCCCAATGACATAAGAACGATAATGGATGACCTTGCATTTTCGTCAAAATTTCAACCATGGCCATAGGGACGGGTGAAAAAGCTCAAGTGATGTAGTTGGATGTTCCTTCAAATGGCCATAACTTCGTAGCCATGTGTCCTAGCGTGATGATTAAGACAGTTTTGGAAAGGTATTGAAGTGGTCTACAAGATCTGTACATAGGTTAAAAGATCAAAGTCACTTTTAGTGTAGTAAATGGCCTCTGAATGCATTGTACTCAGGAAACCCTGTCAATTTGAGCATGTGTTTAAAGGGTAATATGACCCATTATGAAACTTTTTCATCGCCAAGATCCTTGTTATTGTGTCCCAGGGCTTTGGTTTGCTTATTCATGAAGCCCCAATGACATAAGAACGATAATGGATGACCTTGCATTTTCGTCAAAATTTCAACCATGGCCATAGGGACGGGTGAAAAGCCTGTGATGTAGTTGGATGTTCCTTCAAATGGCCATAACTTCGTAGCCATGTGTCCTAGCGTGATGATTAAGACAGTTTTGGAAAGGTATTGAAGTGGTCTACAAGATCTGTACATAGGTTAAAAGATCAAAGTCACTTTTAGTGTAGTAAATGGCCTCTGAATGCATTGTACTCAGGAAAACCTGTCAATTTGAGCATGTGTTTAAAGGGTAAATGACCCATTATGAAACTTTTCATCGCCAAGATCCTTGTTATTGTGTCCCAGGGCTTTGGTTTGCTTATTCATGAAGCCCCAATGACATAAGAACGATAATGGATGACCTTGCATTTTCGTCAAAATTTCAACCATGGCCATAGGGACGGGTGAAAAAGCTCAAGTGATGTAGTTGGATGTTCCTTCAAATGGCCATAACTTCGTAGCCATGTGTCCTAGCGTGATGATTAAGACAGTTTTGGAAAGGTATTGAAGTGGTCTACAAGATCTGTACATAGGTTAAAAGATCAAAGTCACTTTTAGTGTAGTAAATGGCCTCTGAATGCATTGTACTCGGAAAACCCGTCAATTTGAGCATGTGTTTAAAGGGTAATATGACCCATTATGAAACTTTTTCATCGCCAAGATCCTTGTTATTGTGTCCCAGGGCTTTGGTTTGCTTATTCATGAAGCCCCAATGACATAAGAACGATAATGGATGACCTTGCATTTTCGTCAAAATTTCAACCATGGCCATAGGGACGGGTGAAAAGCTCAAGTGATGTAGTTGGATGTTCCTTCAAATGGCCATAACTTCGTAGCCATGTGTCCTAGCGTGATGATTAAGACAATTTTGGAAAGGTATTGAAGTGGTCTACAAGATCTGTACATAGGTTAAAAGATCAAAGTCACTTTTAGTGTAGTAAATGGCCTCTGAATGCATTGTACTCGGGAAAACCTGTCAATTTGAGCATGTGTTTAAAGGGTAAAATGACCCATTATGAAACTTTTTCATCGCCAAGATCCTTGTGTCCCAGGGCTTTGGTTTGCTTATTCATGAAGCCCCAATGACATAAGAACGATAATGGATGACCTTGCATTTTCGTAAAAATTTCAACCATGGCCATAGGGACGGGTGAAAAAGCTCAAGTGATGTAGTTGGATGTTCCTTCAAATGGCCATAACTTCGTAGCCATGTGTCCTAGCGTGATGATTAAGACAGTTTTGGAAAGGTATTGAAGTGGTCTACAAGATCTGTACATAGGTTAAAGATCAAAGTCACTTTTAGTGTAGTAAATGGCCTCTGAATGCATTGTACTCAGGAAAACCTGTCAATTTGAGAGCATGTGTAAAGG
>NW_024412138.1:0-3500 GCF_016920715.1 Anopheles arabiensis
CAAAAACTACGTCTCTAGCTCTTGTTTTCAAAAGTTATAGCCGTTTAAAGTTAGACGTTTTTGCTTCAAATAGCTATTTCACCCACCCCTGTGGTTATGGATGAAATTTTGACCCAAAAACAAAATTTTCCGAATTTCGACCAAAGCAACATCGGTTTTAGAGGAATACATTTCCTTTCTAATGGTGCAAAAACTACGTCTCTAGCTCTTGTTTTTCAAAGTTATGGCCGTTTAAAGTTAGACGTTTTTGCTTCAAAATAGCTATTTCACCCACCCTGTGGTTATGGATGAAATTTTGACCCAAAACAAAATTTTTCGAATTTCGACCAAGCAACATTGGTTTTAGAAATACATTTCCTTTCTAATGGTGCAAAAACTACGTCTCTAGCTCTTGTTTTTCAAAAGTTATGGCCGTTTAAAGTTAGACGTTTTTGCTTCAAAATAGCTATTTCACCCACCCTGTGGTTATGGATGAAATTTTGACCCAAAACAAAATTTTCCGAATTTCGACCAAGCAACATCGGTTTTAGAGGAATACATTTCCTTTCTAATGGTGCAAAAACTACGTCTCTAGCTCTTGTTTTTCAAAAGTTATGGCCGTTTAAAGTTAGACGTTTTTGCTTCAAAATAGCTATTTCACCCACCCCTGTGGTTATGGATGAAATTTTGACCCAAAACAAAATTTTCGAATTTCGACCAAGCAACATCGGGTTTAGAGGAATACATTTCCTTTCTAATGGTGCAAAAACTACGTCTCTAGCTCTTGTTTTTCAAAAGTTATGGCCGTTTAAAGTTAGACGTTTTTGCTTCAAAATAGCTATTTCACCCACCCCTGTGGTTATGGATGAAATTTTGACCCAAAAACAAAATTTTCCGAATTTCGACCAAGCAACATTGGTTTTAGAGAATACATTTCCTTTCTAATGGTGCAAAACTACGTCTCTAGCTCTTGTTTTTCAAAAGTTATGGCCGTTTAAAGTAAGACGTTTTTGCTTCAAAATAGCTATTTCACCCACCCTGTGGTTATGGATGAAATTTTGACCCAAAAACAAAATTTTCGAATTTCGACCAAGCAACATCGGTTTTAGAGGAATACATTTCCTTTCTAATGGTGCAAAAACTACGTCTCTAGCTCTTGTTTTTCAAAAGTTATGGCCGTTTAAAGTTAGACGTTTTTGCTTCAAAATAGCTATTTCACCCACCCCTGTGGTTATGGATGAAATTTTGACCCAAAAACAAAATTTTCCGAATTTCGACCAAGCAACATTGGTTTTAGAGGAATACATTTCCTTTCTAATGGTGCAAAAACTACGTCTCTAGCTCTTGTTTTTCAAAAGTTATGGCCTTTTAAAGTTAGACGTTTTTGCTTCAAAATAGCTGTTTCACCTACCCTGTGGTTATGGATGAAATTTTGACCCAAAAACAAAATTTTCCGAATTTCGACCAAGCAACATCGGTTTTAGAGAATACATTTCCTTTCTAATGGTGCAAAAACTACGTCTCTAGCTCTTGTTTTCAAAAGTTATGGCCGTTTAAAGTTAGACGTTTTTGCTTCAAAATAGCTATTTCACCCACCCTGTGGTTATGGATGAAATTTTGACCCAAAAACAAAATTTTCCGAATTTCGACCAAGCAACATTGGTTTTAGAGGAATACATTTCCTTTCTAATGGTGCAAAAACTACGTCTCTAGCTCTTGTTTTCAAAAGTTATGGCCGTTTAAAGTTAGACGTTTTTGCTTCAAAATAGCTTTTCACCCACCCTGTGGTTATGGATGAAATTTTGACCCAAAACAAAATTTTCCGAATTTCGACCAAGCAACATCGGTTTTAGAGGAATACATTTCCTTTCTAATGGTGCAAAAACTACGTCTCTAGCTCTTGTTTTTCAAAAGTTATGGCCGTTTAAAGTAAGACGTTTTTGCTTCAAAATAGCTATTTCACCACCCCTGTGGTTATGGATGAAATTTTGACCCAAAAACAAAATTTTCGAATTTCGACCAAGCAACATTGGTTTAGAGGAATACATTTCCTTTCTAATGGTGCAAAAACTACGTCTCTAGCTCTTGTTTTCAAAAGTTATGGCCGTTTAAAGTTAGACGTTTTGCTTCAAAATAGCTGTTTCACCCACCCCTGTGGTTATGGATGAAATTTTGACCCAAAAACAAAATTTTCCGACTTTCGACCAAGCAACATTGGTTTTAAGGGAATACATTTCCTTTCTAATGGTGCAAAAACTACGTCTCTAGCTCTTGTTTTTCAAAAAACCACAGGGGTGGGTGAAATAGCTATTTGGAAGCAAAAAACGTCTTACTTCAAACAGCCATAACTTTGAAAAACAAGAGCTAGAGACGTAGTTTTTGCACCATTAGAAAGGAAATGTATTCCTCTAAAACCGATGTTGCTTGGTCGAAATTCGAAAAATTTGTTTTTGGGTCAAAATTTCATCCATAACCACAGGGTGGGTGAAATAGCTATTTTGAAGCAAAAACGTCTAACTTTAAACGGCCATAACTTTTGAAAAACAAGAGCTAGAGACGTAGTTTTGCACCATTAGAAAGGAAAAAGATTCCTCTAAAACCGATGTTGCTTGGTCGAAATTCGGAAAATTTTGTTTTTGGGTCAAAATTTCATCCATAACCACAGGGTGGGTGAAACAGCTATTTTGAAGCAAAAACGTCTAACTTTAAAAGGCCATAACTTTTGAAAAACAAGAGCTAGAGACGTAGTTTTTGCACCATTAGAAAGGAAATGTATTCCTCTTAAACCGATGTTGCTTGGTCGAAATTCGGAAAATTTTGTTTTGGGTCAAAATTTCATCCATAACCACAGGTGGGTGAAACAGCTATTTTGAAGCAAAAACGTCTAACTTTAAACGGCCATAACTTTTGAAAAACAAGAGCTAGAGACGTAGTTTTTGCACCATTAGAAAGGAAATGATTCTTCTTAAACCAATGTTGCTTGGTCGAAATTCGGAAATTTTGTTTTTGGGTCAAAATTTCATCCATAACCACAGGGGTGGGTGAAATAGCTATTTTGAAGCAAAAACGTCTAACTTTAAACGGCCATAACTTTTGAAAAACAAGAGCTAGAGACGTAGTTTTGCACCATTAGAAAGGAAAAAGATTCCTCTAAAACCAATGTTGCTTGGTCGAAATTCGGAAAATTTTGTTTTTGGGTCAAAATTTCATCCATAACCACAGGGTGGGTGAAATAGCTATTTTGAAGCAAAAACGTCTAACTTTAAAAGGCCATAACTTTTGAAAAACAAGAGCTAGAGACGTAGTTTTTGCACCATTAGAAAGGAAATGTATTCCTCTAAAACCAATGTTGCTTGGTCGAAATTCGGAAAATTTTGTTTTGGGTCAAATTTCATCCATAACCACAGGGGTGGGTGAAATAGCTATTTGAAGAAAAAACGTCTAACTTTAAACGGCCATAACTTTTGAAAAACAAGAGCTAGAGACGTAGTTTTTGCACCATTAGAAAGCAATACGTAACT
>NW_024412139.1:0-2707 GCF_016920715.1 Anopheles arabiensis
TGTACCGCCAATACACTGACTGTCACAGTCTGCATGAGCACAGTAACGATAATGTAGTAGATTGGTCCAGTTCGCCGCAGCGAACAATCTGGTTGTAAGAAGTACCAAATTTGCGCGCAAGAAAATCCACAAGGTCACATGGGCTCACCCTGAGGGAGAATCCTTCAACCAGATCGACCACGTGTTAATAAGCCGCCGACGATAGTCGAGCCTGTTAAATGTCAGAACATATCGAGGAGCCAATATCAATTCCGATCACTACTTGGTTGGCTTAGTGATACGTTGTAGAATCGCCCGCCCCGCGCCAATGGGGGCGGAGAAACACGCAGCCTCGGCTCAACACGGACTCTAAGGGACATTACTGTCCAACAGGAATTCAAAGCCGCTTTAGACGAGTCTCTACTATGGGGTATGATGGGGTATGATATGGGTATGACCCCATAAAATATTATCCCTGATCCTTCAGGATCGCCTTGTCCCGCACGTCGAAGAGATAGTCGGAAACTATCAAAGAGGATTCCGAAACGGAAAATCTACCACTGATCAGATCTTCACCATGCGGCAGATCTTGGAGAAGATGGCTGAATACAGAAACGACAGAAACCATCTCTTCATAGACTTCAAAGCCACATACGATAGCATAGCCAGGGTAAAACTGTACGACGCTATGAGCTCATTTGGAATCCCGGCCAAACTGATAAGGCTAGTTAGAATGACTATGACCAACGTCACATGCCAGGTGAGGGTGGATGGAAACTCTCAGGATCTTTTACTACCACCAAAGGTCTGCGCCGGGGACGGGCTTGTTTGTCTCCTATTCAATTTGGCGCTAGAGAGGGCCATCCGCGACTCGAGGGTGGAGACTACGGAACCATCTTCTATAAGTCAACCCAGATCCTGGCATACGCTGATGATATAGACATCATTGGTCTGCGGCTCTCCTATGTAGCAGAAGCCTACCAAGGGATCGAACAGGCGGCAGAGAGCCTCGGATTGCAGATAAACGAGGCAAAGACCAAACTGATGGTGGCAACATCAGCGGGCCTACCAATAAATAATCAGAATCTACGTAGGCGTGATGTACAGATAGGTGAACGCACGTTTGAAGTCGTCCCAGAATTCACCTATCTGGGGTCAAAGGTCAGCAACGACAACAGCATAGAAGTTGAGTTACGCGCAAGGATGCTGGCTGCCAACCAGTCATTCTACAGCCTGAAAAATCAGTTCACCTCAAAGAACCTGTCGCGACGGACGAAGCTGGGACTATATAGTACCTATATAGTACCAGTACTCACATACGCCTTAGAGACATGGACACTGTCCAAATCTGACGAAACCCTCTTAGCCGCGTTCGAGAGGAAGATGCTCAGAAGGATAATTGGCCTCGTATATGTGGAAGGACAATGGAGGGCCGCTATAATGACGAGCTATACGAGATGTACGGCGACCTCACTGTCGTACAGCGTATCAAACTCGCCAGGCTCCGGTGGGCTGGCCGTGTTATACGCATGAAACGGACGACCCAGCCCGTAAAGTCGTTTTAGGCCGTCCACAAGGACAGAGGAGGCGTGGTAGGCCCAAATTGAGGTGGCAAGATGGCGTGGAGCGTCCGCCATTAAGGCCGGGATAACGGACTGGCAGACGAAGGCGCGAGACCGTGAGCGGTTTCGGACACTCCTGAGGCAGGCCAAGACCGCAAAGCGGTTGTAGCGCCGGATATGTAAGTAAGTAAGTTGCATTGATAATTAATGAGTATAAAAAGTTATAACATTATTATCATCTTATTATTTTCACATCAATAAAATTAAAAACAACTTAAAGAAATACTTTTATAACAAGTCTTAACATAAATATGGAGTTTGTAACAAACACTTATTTATTTATTTACAACATTTTTGTAAAGCTAGAATATTGAATTTAATAAAAGTATTTATTAACATCGTTAAGCGCGCTTACAAAAAGCCCTCGCACCCAAAGCAACTATCAATCAAAATCGCCATAAACGTAAACTTATTAGGCAATAAATTTAGTTCATTAGTTTAAATTATTTAAATTTACTTTCAACATTTTATAATTCTTTCTTTGGCAATGTAACTCCCACTTAAAGCTTAAAAGATTTCAAGAACTTAAAGCTGGAAGACTATTTTGCTTAAATAATAGTGCATGAATGAAAAATAATAAATCTGTGTTTTACTTGTAATTAAAGAAGTTAATCTTCTAAATATCGATTTTCCTTAAGCAGATAGCTTATATATTCAACGACATGTTTAAAAATTTATTTAAGTAATGTACAGTGGTCGGTCGCGAAGATGACAAAACCTGTAAAAAATATTGGTTGGGAATTTTAAAAGGCATGTAACGCTTCTCATATGTAACGTAGATCACTAAGCTTTACTTTTACCAATTATATAGATGGCGTTACTACTGGTTGCAGGGACTTTGATCACCACTAGATGGCGTTATTGAATGTGGAGTTGCATATGCGTTAAGGACATTTCAATACTTTGTATTTTGCATTCCTACATTGCAAATCATTTTATTGTTTCAAACAACAGAAACACTTTAAAATGCTTCACAAATTTGGGTAACTGGTGATTAAGATGAAGGGTGAAGGAAACATTAATAAGTATGGTTGTTTATTTGAACCTTCCTAATTTTGGTCCAACTTTTTTAAAGCCATTATCAACGTTTCCGATATATTGAAAGC
>NW_024412140.1:0-1845 GCF_016920715.1 Anopheles arabiensis
CAAATTTCATCCATAAACACATTCAACTTTAAACGGCCATAACTTTTGAACCAGAAGAGCTAGAGACGTTGTTTTTGCACCATTAGAAAGGAAATTTATTGTTCTAAAAAGATAAATTTGGTCGAAATTCGAAAAAATGTTTTTGGGTCAAAATTTCATCCATAAACACAGTCTAACTTTAAACGGCCATAACTTTTGAACCAGAAGAGCTAGAGACGTTGTTTTTGCACCATTAGAAAGGAAATTTATTGTTCTAAAAAAGATAAAATTTGGTCGAAATTTGGAAAAAAATTGGTTTTGAGTCAAAATTTAATCCATAAACACATTCGAACTTTAAACGGCCATAACTTTTGAACCAGAAGAGCTAGAGACGTAGATTTTGCACCATTAAAAAGGAAATTTATTATTCTAAATAAGATAAAATTTGGTCGAAATTGAAAAATTGTTTTTGGGTCAAAATTTCATCCATAAACACAGTCTAACTTTAAACGGCCATAACTTTTGAACCAGAAGAGCTAGCGACGTAGTTTTTGCACCATTAGAAAGGAAATTTATTGTCTCTAAATAAGATAAAATTTGGTCGAAATTCGAAAAATCATGCTTTTGGGTCAAATTTCATCCATAAACACATTCGAACTTTAAACGGCCATAACTTTTGAACCAGAAGAGCTAGAGACGTAGTTTGCAACCATTAGAAAGGAAATTTATTATTCTAAATAAGATAAATTTGGTCGAAATTCGAAAAATTGTTTTGGGTCCAAATTTCATCCATAAAGGCAGTCCAACTTTAAACGGCCATAACTTTTGAACCAGAAGAGCTAGAGACGTAGTTTTGCACCATTAGAAAGGAAATTTATTGTTCTAAAAAGATAAAATTTGATCGAAATTCGAAAAAATTGTTTTTGGGTCCAAATTTCATCCATAAACACATTCGAACTTTAAACGGCCATAACTTTTGAACCAGAAGAGCTAGAGACGTTGTTTTTGCACCATTAGAAAGGAAATTTATTGTTCTAAAAGATAAAATTTGGTCGAAATTCGGAAAAAAATGTTTTTGGGTCAAAATTTCATCCATAAACACAGTCTAACTTTAAACGGCCATAACTTTAGAACCAGAAGAGCTAGAGACGTAGTTTTGCACCATTAGAAAGGAAATTTATTGTTCTAAAAAGATAAAATTTGGTCGAAATTGAAAAACTGTTTTTGGGTCAAAATTTCATCCATAAACACATTCGAACTTTAAACGGCCATAACTTTTGAACCAGAAGAGCGAGACGTAGTTTTGCACCATTAGAAAGGAAATTTATTTTTCTTAAAAAGATAAGATTTGGTCGAAATTCGAAAAATTGTTTTGGGTCAAAATTTCATCCATAAACACAGTCTGAACTTTAAACGGCCATAACTTTGAACCAGAAGAGCTAGAGACGTAGTTTTTTGCACCATTAGAAAGGAAATTTATTATTCTTAAAAAGATAAAATTTGGTCGAAATTCGAAAAAATGTTTTTTGGGTCCAAATTTCATCCATAAACACAGTCGAACTTTAAACGGCCATAACTTTTGAACCAGAAGAGCTAGAGACGTTGTTTTCTAAACTATTAGAAAGGAAATTTATTGTTCTAAAAAAGATAAAATTTGGTCGAAATTCGAAAAATGTTTTTGGGTCAAAATTTCATCCATAAACACATCTGAACTTTTAAACGGCCATAACTTTTTGAACCAGAAGAGCTAGAGACGTAGATTTTGCACCATTAGAAAGGAAATTTATTTTTCTTAAAAGATAAAATTTGGTCGAAATTCGAAAAAATTGTTTTGGGTCAAAATTTCATCCATAAACACAGAGCAAT
>NW_024412141.1:0-1714 GCF_016920715.1 Anopheles arabiensis
GAACCGTCCGCCGTAGCAAGAGCTGACCATCCGGGCCGTGGTACTCAGTCCCGAAAAGGCCGGCATGATCGCGTAGGCCATTACGCCAATAATAATAATAATAATAATAAGAAGAACTCTTCATAGCAGTCCACACTCGGGGAAGGTTTTTTTGACTTGGTGCTGCTGGGCTACTGCTGTGGCGCGACAAATGCACGGAATGCACTCGACCAAAACATGAACCTACCGATCCGAACCTATTCCAAGGCATTGCCGTCAATCGGCGTCATGATAACTACTCAAAAATCAAAAGCCACCAGATTCTGGACGGACGGGCAGCACCATACGCGCACCGTAATAAACAAATCCAGAATCCTCTTTGTATGAATTCAATTCAAAAATGTTGTTTCTTTGCGTCCGCTAACTGAATTAGAAATAAATGCATCATATCACACGCACGTTTGCTTAGATCGTGTGTCTTTTAATACCCCCAACAGCAGAGCCGATCGCAAAGATGCCAATGCCAATGGTTGTGTTGTTCTCAGGTAGCGAGATCGAAAATGCATGGACTTTGTAGCCGCAGCGGATGAAAATGTACGCATCAGAATCAAATAGTTTTGGGGTTTCCAAACGCACGCACACAACACACAAACACACAAACACGCGCGCGCAAACTCACACACACACACACACACACACACACACACACACACACACACACACACACACACACACACACACACACACACACACACACACACACACACACATGCATGAACGCGCGCACGCCAGCACGCACGCACGCACACACACGCACGTACGTGCGCCCGCAGCATGAGCGCGCACGCCAGCACGCACCCACGAGCGCGCGCGAAAGCACGCACCCCCGAAGTCGCGCAAGCACGCACTCCCCCCCCACTTGACCACCCCC
Source organism: Anopheles arabiensis (assembly GCF_016920715.1). NCBI lineage: Eukaryota > Metazoa > Arthropoda > Insecta > Diptera > Culicidae > Anopheles > Anopheles arabiensis. The sequence continues at coordinate 911 of NW_024412141.1, forward strand.
CCTCCACGCATGATCGATTACGGCTACTTATCGGTAGAACGGTTGGTTCAGCTTTGTAGCATCCTCATCCTAGCGCCGGGCGGGTGGGGATCGCGCATGATAGAGTGAACGGTCACTTTCCCGCTGTGTGCTGTGTGTGTGTGTGTCGAGACCCGAAAACTCGAGACAGATTTCGGCACATTAAAAAAAAATTTTAGCCACTATACACTGTGCTACATGATGCTTAGAAGGTCGTTGAAGCATCAAACATGTTCAAATTAAAAATATTAGATTAGTGTTAGACGTTCTCCTACGCTTGTTTTAAATAGGCTTTTCACCCTCAACTGGCAGGGCATCGAATGGTCTCATCAGCAGCGGCACGAAATAAAATAAACCATCAATACACCGATAACACTTTGAATCCCATTCCAGTTTCTCCCACAGCGTCTCAAGGTCACACACAAATTAATAAATGCTAACACCCACCAATAACAATACACAACCGCAATGCATATATGAGATCAACGCATACACCGCAACAGCCAATCAGCTGGCGGCGGAAGGCACGGGCAGAAGCGCAAGTAAGGCAGGGCAGGGTGAGGGAGGGAGAAGAAGCGGACGAGAAAATGGCGCCAATATTTTTAAATTTTTTGACCGTTTTTTTGCTCCGCCGCCATAAATAGTTCGTCCATTTCGCCAGCAGATGGCGCAAAACTTGCTCGACCCAGCGCAGGAATCGCTGAAGTCCAGCGCGGGATCATTAAAATCTGCGCTGGCCAGCGCAGATTTTGTGCATTTTCGCTGGAAACTGCTCGAATTTGCGCA
>NW_024412142.1:0-1663 GCF_016920715.1 Anopheles arabiensis
GCTTCGTTCAGTTACGTATTGCTCAATTTCGACCAAGCAACATCGGTTTTAGGGAATACACATTTCCTTTCTAATGGTTGCAAAAACTACGTCTCTAGCTCTTGTTTTTCAAAAGTTATGGCCGTTTTAAAGTTAGACGTTTTTTTCTTCATAGCTATTTCACCCACCCCTGTGGTTATGGATGAAATTTTGACCCAAAAACAAAATTTTCCGAATTTCGACCAAGCAACATCGGTTTAAAGGAATACATTTCCTTTCTAATGGTGCAAAAACTACGTCTCTAGCTCTTGTTTTTCAAAAGTTATGGCCGTTTAAAGTTAGACGTTTTTGCTTCAAAATAGCTATTTCACCCCCCTGTGGTTATGGATGAAATTTTGACCCAAAAACAAAATTTTTCGAATTTCGACCAAGCAACATCGGTTTTAGAGGAATACATTTCCTTTCTAATGGTGCAAAAACTACGTCTCTAGCTCTTGTTTTTCAAAAGTTATGGCCGTTTAAAGTTAGACGTTTTTGCTTCAAAATAGCTATTTCACCCACCCTGGTTATGGATGAAATTTTGACCCAAAACAAAATTTTCAATTTCGACCAAGCAACATCGGTTTTAGAGGAATACATTTCCTTTGTAATGGTGCAAAAACTACGTCTCTAGCTCTTGTTTTTCAAAAGTTATGGCCTTTTAAAGTTAGACGTTTTTGCTTCAAAATAGCTATTTCACCCACCCCTGTGGTTATGGATGAAATTTTGACCCAAAAACAAAATTTTCCGAATTTCGACCAAGCAACATTGGTTTTAGAGGAATCTATTTCCTTTCTAATGGTGCAAAAACTACGTCTCTAGCTCTTGTTTTCAAAAGTTATGGCCTTTTAAAGTTAGACGTTTTTGCTTCAAAATAGCTATTTCACCCACCCCTGGTTATGGATGAAATTTTGACCCAAAAACAAAATTTTCGAATTTCGACCAAGCAACATTAGGTTTTTAGAGGAATCTTTTCCTTTCTAATGGTGCAAAAACTACGTCTCTAGCTCTTGTTTTCAAAAGTTATGGCCGTTTAAAGTTAGACGTTTTTGCTTCAAAATAGCTATTTCACCCACCTGTGGTTATGGATGAAATTTTGACCCAAAACAAAATTTTCCGAATTTCGACCAAGCAGCATCGGTTTTGAAATACATTTCCTTTCTAATGGTGCAAAAACTACGTCTCTAGCTCTTGTTTTCAAAAGTTATGGCCGTTTAAAAGTTAGACGTTTTTGCTTCAAAATAGCTATTTCACCCACCCCTGTGGTTATGGATGAAATTTTGACCCAAAAACAAAATTTTCCGAATTTCGACCAAGCAACATCGGTTTTAGAGGAATACATTTCCTTTCTAATGGTTCAAAAACTACGTCTCTAGCTCTTGTTTTCAAAAGTTATGGCCGTTTAAAGTTAGACGTTTTTGCTTCAAAATAGCTATTTCACCCACCCCTGTGGTTATGGATGAAATTTTGACCCAAAAACAAAATTTTCGAATTTCGACCAAGCAACATCGGTTTAGAGGAATACATTTCCTTTCTAATGGTGCAAAAACTACGTCTCTAGCTCTTGTTTTCAAAAGTTATGGCCGTTTGAAGTAAGACGTTTTTGCTTCAAAATAATATTTCACCCACCTGTGGTTTTTGAAAA
>NW_024412143.1:0-1659 GCF_016920715.1 Anopheles arabiensis
TGGCATATGGGACTACTGTGCTAGCATCATCGCCAAATTTGGCTGGAAGCGAGAACTTCTGCTTCCCGATCGCAACAAGTACGTCAACATGGGTCAACCGTTCTTGCGTAACTATATGCGGCTGCTGATCAACATTTGCCACAAAAGGGCGCATTGGCAACCGGCGGTATGGCTGCGAAAATTTTGCCCACCGGAAAGGAAAAGGCTGCTTTGTGAGTAAAACTAGAAACGAGACTAAAGTAGTCGATAATAGAGGTGGGAGCTCGGAATCGGACCTACTCGATGTTCGGAATCAATTCGGAGCCACTACCGATGCTGGAATCGGCTCCGGAAGCACAATTGGATCCGGAATCGGAATCGATCTGGGAATCACAATTTGTTCCGGTAACGGAATCAAAATTGATTCCAGAATTGGAATTAGCTCCGGGATGAGAATCATTTACAAGTAAATTTGGATTCTTTGCGGCTATCAATACGTAGTATCATTGGACCAAAACTCCTATTCTTATGGAGAAACCGACTCCGATCTCGAAACCGATTCTGATTTCGGGGCCAATACCGATTCCGATTACTATTCCGGAGCCGATTCTATTCCAGCGCCAATTCCGATTCCATAGCCAATTTCGATTCCAGAGCCAATTCCGATTCCGGTGCCGATTCCGCAATCAATTCCGGAGCCGATTCCAAAACCAATTCCGGGCCGATTCCGGATTCAATTCGGATTCGATTCCCAACCAATTCCGGAGCCGATCCGAAATTAATTCCGGTGCCGATTCCGGAATCGATTCCGGAAACTGATTCCATACCTACTAGCCGAAATCGATTCCATAACATTTCGAACTAGCCGGAATCGATTACGACGAGCACTTCATTTTTCCCATCACTAGTTGATAACATAACATTTGATGTCTGTTTGCAGAAGCGACCAGAGGTCATAGAAAGCGTTAAAATGGCTAAATCGGTAGAAATAGATGCCGGTGTGGATGGGTTCATGATTTACGATCTGCGAATGATCGATGCCATTAACGAGCTGTGGAAAGAAAACGCACAGCGACAATCAGCTCACTGTCCTGCCCAACATCTCCCAAATTACTGCCGATAGTTTGCTCCAGATACCGAAGGGCGGCGTAACCATCGATGGACTCAAGTAAGTAGAATAGTAACCTGTTTTGTTCATCCACTTACCTTTCCGATTTCCGCCATGGCAGCAACAACATTACGGTAGCGCTGCTCTTCATCTACCATTGGCTGACCGGGAGCAGGGTGTTCTTTTGAACGGGCCGTCGAAGATGGCCACGGCGGAAATATCACGCTCCAGCTGTGGCAGTGGATCCGCATGGGAGCAGTGTTGGAGGATGCCGACAGGACCATCGTCTCCCGCCGGCTGGTCTACCAGACGATGGATAAAATATTTCCGCAGCTTACCGGGCTGGTGCATTACGCCCTCGGACCGGAAACGCCTGCTGTCCGCCAAGTTCATGCTGCTGGACGTGATTTCTTCCCGGCATTACGTCGAATACATCACCACACTTGAACGATAGTCACAAATTCCGCACACTGCACAATAAAATCGATGGCCTGATGGCGAAGCTGTGAAGCTGATCCATTGCCGGAATTTCCGCGCAACTGAACTGTTGAATACAGCGGGGAAAGAAAAGG
>NW_024412144.1:0-1577 GCF_016920715.1 Anopheles arabiensis
GTTTGAAGCGTTCGCAAAAAACGATTGAAGCGTTTGTTAAAATGAATCATTTTCTCTCTCTTGCTTTTTTATCTAAATTTTCTGATAAAAAATTTTTTGAGCAAACCTCTCATCCTCTTGAAGCAATAATCGCCGCTACACATGCGCTTCGTTTATTGACACTTGTGATAATTATTGGGCGACTACACCGTTTTCATGAGGTTTGTGAGTTTATTATAACAGCTAACGGTGCCAATGCTGCTTTGACTCCGTAAATCAAACGCTAATTTCAAAACTAGCTACGGAATAAATAGAACAGCTTTTCATTGGCTCTCTGTAATTTAAGTGTAAGACAAATTACGAATGATTTCATCAAAGGTTCCACAAGCCAGTATTCTAGGCCCTATTCTTTTTATCATTTTCATAAATGATGTTACGTTATAGCAGATTGCGAAAAATTGTTTTATGCAAATGATATGAATGTTCCTACCGGTATCAGATCAAACCGATTGCTCAACTCTTCAAAACTGTTTAATACGATTTAACTCATACCCACCAAATACTTTCTGCAAGATTTGCAATCAGGGTGCTATGAACATGAAGAAATTAACTCACCTCAAAAATCTATGCTGTTAACTGAATGCTATATATTTCTTGGGATACTGACTTCATTTGGTATACTGACTTAGCGATGCTCATAGCGAGCACGGCATTTGGTTTGTACATTTGGTAATTGTTCCCCAGCTTCCGTTATCATTAAATGTTTCCCAGTTATTATCCAGGACAAACACCCTGGGACCTCATAGATCGCATAATGAATTATTTGGGAAAAACAACTCCCTCTACGTTACGCTAGCGTTACAAAAACGTCTGTCTAGCGCAAACCCAAGCAGCATTTTGAACGCCTGGTTTTATAGTCGTGGATAAGCAAATTGAGGTAAAACCTGCTGTGCAAAGCGACGGAAGGCGTTATGGCGTTCTGAAATTTTATCATGCCTTCCTTTTCTCTCCAACGGCAATTTGTCGAGCTGCGTCCCTGGCTCGGCCTGCCCGCCTGAGCGCGCTGCCGAAGGTTTGGATGTGTTGGTGCGTCAGACGGCCAATCGCTGTCAGCCGTCGTCCGTGCTTTCCCTCCATAGCGCCATCTTTCTCACGTGTGGTCAATGTTCGCGAGCTGTTGTGGCGCCCTAAATGCCGTTAACAAACATTGCTGCGATGAAGGTTGCACAAATCAAACCAAAAATCGCAATGAGTTCAAACACTGCAATATAAAATGACTAAGGAATCACTAGTTTACGCGGAGGGTTTGCTGTGTAACGCGCTGAACCCTAATTCGCATTGACACGTTCAGCCCGGCGCTGATTTTCATCAGCTTTCTGTTCCGCCAGCATCAAGAACGCAAGCTGATTGCAGAAACCAGCATCCTGGAAAGTTCACTGGTAGTCTCTGGGATATGTCATCGTGCTGAACGTGTTAAGCATTAAGCATAACTTTGTTACCCTAAGCTTTGCTTTCGTATGTTGTATATTACATAGATATCCGTTGCCTCTCGCGTGGGTGTGAGCGTGCGTGTGTGTGCAACACTTTCGCCAAATGTG
>NW_024412145.1:0-1347 GCF_016920715.1 Anopheles arabiensis
TTTTTTTTTTTTTTTTTTTTTTTTTTTTTTTTTTTTTTTTTTTTTTTTTTTTTTTTTTTTTTTTTTTTTTTTTTTTTTTTTTTTTTTTTTTTTTTTTTTTTTTTTTTTTTTTTTTTTTTTTTTTTTTTTTTTTTTTTTTTTTTTTTTTTTTTTTTTTTTTTTTTTTTTTTTTTTTTTTTTTTTTTTTTTTTTTTTTTTTTTTTTTTTTTTTTTTTTTTTTTTTTTTTTTTTTTTTTTTTTTTTTTTTTTTTTTTTTTTTTTTTTTTTTTTTTTTTTTTTTTTTTTTTTTTTTTTTTTTTTTTTTTTTTTTTTTTTTTTTTTTTTTTTTTTTTTTTTTTTTTTTTTTTTTTTTTTTTTTTTTTTTTTTTTTTTTTTTTTTTTTTTTTTTTTTTTTTTTTTTTTTTTTTTTTTTTTTTTTAAAAAAAAAAAAAAAAAAAAAAAAAAAAAAAAAAAAAAAAAAAAAAAAAAAAAAAAAAAAAAAAAAAAAAAAAAAAAAAAAAAAAAAAAAAAAAAAAAAAAAAAAAAAAAAAAAAAAAAAAAAAAAAAAAAAAAAAAAAAAAAAAAAAAAAAAAAAAAAAAAAAAAAAAAAAAAAAAAAAAAAAAAAAAAAAAAAAAAAAAAAAAAAAAAAAAAAAAAAAAAAAAAAAAAAAAAAAAAAAAAAAAAAAAAAAAAAAAAAAAAAAAAAAAAAAAAAAAAAAAAAAAAAAAAAAAAAAAAAAAAAAAAAAAAAAAAAAAAAAAAAAAAAAAAAAAAAAAAAAAAAAAAAAAAAAAAAAAAAAAAAAAAAAAAAAAAAAAAAAAAAAAAAAAAAAAAAAAAAAAAAAAAAAAAAAAAAAAAAAAAAAAAAAAAAAAAAAAAAAAAAAAAAAAAAAAAAAAAAAAAAAAAAAAAAAAAAAAAAAAAAAAAAAAAAAAAAAAAAAAAAAAAAAAAAAAAAAAAAAAAAAAAAAAAAAAAAAAAAAAAAAAAAAAAAAAAAAAAAAAAAAAAAAAAAAAAAAAAAAAAAAAAAAAAAAAAAAAAAAAAAAAAAAAAAAAAAAAAAAAAAAAAAAAAAAAAAAAAAAAAAAAAAAAAAAAAAAAAAAAAAAAAAAAAAAAAAAAAAAAAAAAAAAAAAAAAAAAAAAAAAAAAAAAAAAAAAAAAAAAAAAAAAAAAAAAAAAAAAAAAAAAAAAAAAAAAAAAAAAAAAAAAAAAAAAAAAAAAAAAAAAAAAAAAAAAAAAAAAAAAAAAAAAAAAAAAAAAAAAAAAAAAAAAAAAAAAAAAAAAAAAAAAAAAAAAAAAAAAAAAAAAAAAAAAAAAAAAAAAAAAAAAAAAAAAAAAAAAAAAAAAAAAAAAAAAAAAAAAAAAAAAAAAA
>NW_024412146.1:0-1262 GCF_016920715.1 Anopheles arabiensis
TAAAGTTAGACGTTTTGCTTCAAAATAGCTATTCACCCACCCTGTGGTTATGGATGAAATTTTGACCCAAAAACAAAATTTTCCGACTTTCGACCAAGCAACATCGGTTTTAAAGGAATACATATTCCTTTCTAATGGTGCAAAAACTACGTCTCTAGCTCTTGTTTTCAAAGTTATGGCCGTTTGAAGTTAGACGTTTTGCTTCAAAATAGCTTTTCACCCACCCTGTGGTTATGGATGAAATTTTGACCCAAAAACAAAATTTTCGAATTTCGACCAAGCAACATTGGTTTTAGAGGAATCTTTTTCCTTTCTAATGGTGCAAAAACTACGTCTCTAGCTCTTGTTTTTCAAAAGTTATGGCCGTTTAAAGTTAGACGTTTTTGCTTCAAAATAGCTATTTCACCCACCCCTGTGGTTATGGATGAAATTTTGACCCTAAAACAAAATTTTCCGAATTTCGACCAAGCAACATTGGTTTGAGAGGAATACATTTCCTTTCTAATGGTGCAAAAACTACGTCTAGCTCTTGTTTTCCAAAGTTATGGCCGTTTTAAAGTTAGACGTTTTTGCTTCAAAATAGCTATTTCACCCACCCTGTGGTTATGGATGAAATTTTGACCCAAAACAAAATTTTCCGAATTTCGACCAAGCAACATCGGTTTTAGGAATACATTTCCTTTCTAATGGTGCAAAAACTACGTCTCTAGCTCTTGTTTTCAAAAGTTATGGCCTTTTTTTAAAATTAGACGTTTTTGCTTCAAAATATATTTCACCCACCCTGTGGTTATGGATGAAATTGCCCAAAACAAGTACCGAATTTCGACCAAGCAACATCGGTTTAGAGAAATACATTTCCTTTCTAATGGTGCAAAAACTACGTCTCTAGCTCTTGTTTTTCAAAAGTTATGGCCTTTTAAAGTTAGACGTTTTGCTTCAAAATAGCTATTTCACCTGGTTATGGATGAAATTTTGACTAAAAACAAAATTTTCCAATTTCGACCAAAGCAACGTGGTTTTGAAATACATTTCCTTTCTAATGGTTGCAAAACTACGTCTCTAGCTCTTGTTTTTCAAAAGTTGTAGCCGTTTAAAGTTAGACGTTTTTGCTTCAAAATAGCTATTTCACACCTGTGGTTATGGATGAAATTTGACCCAAAACAAAATTTTCGAATTTCGACCAAGCAACATTGGTTTAGAGAGGAATACATTTCCTTTCTAATGGTGCAAAAACTTCGTCTCTAGCTCTTCTTTATATTTTG
>NW_024412147.1:0-1228 GCF_016920715.1 Anopheles arabiensis
CAACAAAATTCAACATCAAATTTCAAGGCCATTCAAATAGTGCAAGATGGCTTCATTTGGATGAAACATGGCCGTAACAACGATAATAGATGGCAACAAAACTCAACATCAAATTTCAAGGCCATTCAAATAGTGCAAGATGGCTTCATTTGGATGAAACATGGCCGTAACAACGATAATAGAAGGCAACAAACTCAACATCAAATTTCAAGGACATTCAAATAGTGCAAGATGGCTTCATTTGGATGAAACATGGCCGTAACAACGATAATAGATGGCAACAAACTCAACATCAAATTTCAAGGCCATTGAAATAGTGCAAGATGGCTTCATTTGGATGAAACATGGCCGTAACAACGATAATAGATGGCAACAAACTCAACATCAAATTCAAGGCCATTCAAATAGTGCAAGATGGCTTCATTTGGATGAAACATGCCGTAACAACGATAATAGATGGCAACAAACTCAACATCAAATTTCAAGGCCATTCAAATAGTGCAAGATGGCTTCATTTGGATGAAACATGGCCGTAACAACGATAATAGATGGCAAAAACTCAACATCAAATTTCAAGGCCATTCAAATAGTGCAAGATGGCTTCATTTGGATGAAACATGGCCGTAACAACGATAATAGATGGCAACAAATTCAACATCAAATTTCAAGGCCATTCAAATAGTGCAAGATGGCTTCATTTGGATGAAACATGGCCGTAACAACGATAATAGATGGCAACAAAACTTCAACATCAAATTTCAAGGCCATTGAAATAGTGCAAGATGGCTTCATTTGGATGAAACATGGCCGTAACAACGATAATAGATGGCAACAAAATTCAACATCAAATTTCAAGGCCATTGAAATAGTGCAAGATGGCTTCATTTGGATGAAACATGGCCGTAACAACGATAATAGATGGCAACAAAATTCAACATCAAATTTCAAGGCCATTCAAATAGTGCAAGATGGCTTCATTTGGATGAAACATGGCCGTAACAACGATAATAGATGGCAACAAAACTCAACATCAAATTTCAAGGCCATTGAAATAGTGCAAGATGGCTTCATTTGGATGAAACATGGCCGTAACAACGATAATAGATGGCAACAAAACTCAACATCAAATTTCAAGGCCATTGAAATAGTGCAAGATGGCTTCATTTGGATGAAACATGGCCGTAACAACGATAATAGATGGCAACAAACTCAACATCAAATTTCAAGG
>NW_024412148.1:0-2000 GCF_016920715.1 Anopheles arabiensis
ACATGCGATACATCCATCTGAAGCTTTCATCGTTCGGTCAGCTAAGCTGCTCGTGGCTGAACTTTTACTGTGCTGGTTGCATATAATTACATCCTCGAATGCGTTTCTGTTTCAATCGGCACCCGGCAAAACACTGCTGCATTAAGCAAATAGACAGCCACAATGAACATAAAAAAAAACAGCTGAACCATACCTGTTTACCTTCAACAAAACTAAAACATCTAACGTCCAAATACATAGCAGGTCAGAAGATGAGAGAGAATATACCCGTACCCCATTTTTGAAAACGTTTAACCGAATTTCACATTCTTGTTAACACACACACTCTGAGCTTCTGGAAAGCAGTAAGAGACACAAAATCCTATTAGAAACCATTAGCCGATTAAACACAATAGGAATAATAATTAAAGAAGAAAAAAAGATTACAGCAACATGAAACGCAAAACTAAACGCTAAACTATAAATGATGCAAAAGTCTAACTTGTCTATATGATGTCGACCGGCTGAGAAGTCGGACTCGATGAGAAGAAAAAGCTCGATTAATTGAGTCAAGAAAATAGCAATAGATAATGAAATTATCTCGTTCGCAACCGCCGAACGGGCGCTCTCGGGTGGCGAGGAAGGAACAGGGGCGAAAAGTGGTTTGTGTTTGCGCGTTCCCTCTCGGCTCCCAATCAATGCTCGCACTAGCGCGAATGCAAGGAGGTATCAGCTGCCAGTGAGCATAGCAGACATGGAAAGGTGGAAGAATGTTCAATTGTAGACGAGAAACAGAACCTATAAAATGATTTAATATATTAAAACAATATAAAATGTCAAGAAAGGGCGATAGCGTGTGCAATAGGGGAAAATGTGGAAGAAAAACGGATGGTAGAGGAAAAGAGATTATAACAAACGAACGAACAAATGTGGATGGACGTGAGAAAAGTGAAACATGAAACAAGATAAAAAACAGAAGCACGCAATGCAAACATACTGTGTTGTGCTACTAGTAGGAGCGGGCGGGTAAAGATGGTAAATAAGAATCTTAGTAACATGGGTGTTAATTAAAATTTTCAGCAGCCCAGTGAAATCCGTAAGAACAACAGCAACAGCCTACAAAACAGACGAACAAACAAACAAAAATCACACAAACAGATACACACACACATTTATTGGGCAAATAAAACTGCTTGAAATAATCAAACCTGGTGCACTTGACTTGATTTGACGCGTAACAGTTCTCTGGGACCGGGAACCAAAAATACTGGAATTGTTTACGTCGCATCACAGGTTTTCGCATCTCCCGGACGGTATGACTCCGTTTTACTCGATTGGAAGCTTGTACCGGCGACCGGGGAGGGTCAGAGATCAGGGCGATAGGCTGATCCTCGCACGATTTGCTGTGGGGGTTTGTGTACGGATTTGGGGTGTGTTCGGGAGGGAAAATCACAACAGGCCCGTGCCATTATCAGTACGCGACGAACATAGCCGAGAACAACGAGCACACACCCATTCAGCAGCACACGCAGTAGTAGGCAAGTTGCCACAGTTACCGCTCAGCTGCCGACTACATCAGATCAACAGAGTGAACGAACATCAACGGTAAATCAACGGTCGAGCTTTAATTCTCTACACGCCCTCTCGTCGGAAGTTCACGAAAATGAGCAAAGAAAAGGTTTTGCTAGCTTACTCGGGTGGGCTGGACACGAGCTGCATCCTGAAATGGCTGCTCGAGCAGGACTACGAGGTGATCTGCTTTATGGCCGACGTGGGCCAAACGGAGGACTTTGCGGCGGCACGCGAAAAGGCCCTCAAGATCGGCGCCGCCGATGTGGTGGTGAAGGACATGAAGGATTTCTTCGTGGAAAAGTTTGTCTGGCCGGCGGTACAGATGGGTTTAATCTACGAGGACCGGTACCTGCTCGGGACGTCACTGGCGCGGCCCTGCATCTCCAAGGGCCTGATGGATGTGGCGGTGCAGCGTGGCTGCAGCTACATCTCGCACGGCGCCACCGGCA